>NC_087063.1:7813030-7848005 GCF_963678635.1 Symsagittifera roscoffensis | reverse complement strand
TTTCATCTTGCGAGTAGACAGACAGCTCCCACAGTGTGTAGAGCAAATGCAATTCCTATGCCGCAGCCTGAACAACAGTTTGCTCTAAGCTATGAATTGAAACCGAAAATTTAGCAGTGCCAGAAGACCAGATGGAAAAGGTAGCCACCATCCAAGAACCACTAGACGAAATTGTTGGATCAAACAAGTACACATATGTCACGAGAGCCAGGGAACGGAGATTCAACATTCATAGTGTTTAATAAATTTATTCTCAAAGGACACAGGGGATGCGCTGAAAGTTTTTGACACAGGTTCCTTACATTGAAAGAACAAGCCAAGAATTTAGAATTTGGTGTGTGGTTGATCACTTCCGCACACGGCTGACATTGCTTGATGGAAGCGAGTACCTTGTCTTCGCCCGACTCTACGATGCGAAAGGGTAAGGGCTGCAGAATTTGCCTTACTTCACTGGAGTGAAGCAGACAAACCAAGGGACCAAATATCGAGATAAGAAGCAATAAAGAGCGAGAGTATCACGATATACAGATATCTGATCAGCTGTGAGCAAATCCAGCAGTCAAAGTGATATTAAGATATCTGAGCAGCCGTGAGCTTGTTCCAGCAATCAAGGCAGACCTTTGACTCACTTGATTAGAACGCTACCTTCAGTGGCCGAAATGTCAAATTACAAACAACAAATAGACGCGAGTATGACATTCTAAGGTACGTAAGACAGAAACTATCGAGAGTATCCACGACTGCAAACATTTAGACATTAGAGGACATCACAACCAATAGCGACGGAAATGCGAATATTCTGACATCAGACATTTTTAACAGCCTGAACACTTTGAAACAATTAGAATCGTGTCTTTCTACTCTCAATGAGGGTTGACATCTTGTTTTTGGTCGTTGATGAACAATACAGTGGAGTTAGGAGACTCGTAAAAACTTTTTTGAAAACCAAAGACAAAAAAATGAGAATACCAATGAAACCCTTAAGGTTTGTAGACATTTCGAAACATAGAAAGGTGACAGTGGACTCAGGAAAACATAGTGATGATCAGAAAATAGTGTTTGGAGAATTTATACGCTGAAACATCTTTCACTGAACAAAGAAACAAGAAGAACGCTATGAAGGAAACATGAATCAAGCACTGCTACAATGAATATCAATTTTAAGTTAGAGAAACTGAACACTTGAGCGTTGAGATAAAATTAAAACACTTGAGATTAGAGCCACAAAAAAAGCAATTCGAACAATAAACTCAGTACTCAACAATAAAGTCGCCGAAATTGTAGGAAAATGATAAACCGGGCTTGCCAAAAAATTGACTCCTTAGACCCTCCTTGCCATGTGATAGATGTTCCGAAAATTAAATTTGCCTACTAGAGCTCTGTAACTAGCGGTTTAAATGGGGCTTAAAGTTTTTGACCTAGCTGAGGTAAGCTCAAGTATGGAAACACAGCTCCCCTGCACCCCTAATTTATATGTTCCGCCAAAAGTAAATAGTCGACAACCTGACTTCGAAGTCATTTCTCGGGATCCAGTGGACACAGGTAGCCATATCATTGAGATGGACCAAACTCAGCGGTTGGAACGGAAGTTATCAGATTTAAGGTCTTAGACACCACATAGAAACCCGGAACAAAAACTCTTGTTAAAAAAATCCCTTCGGCGATTTCTTCTGGTGTTAACGGCGCTTTCGCGCAAAAATTATTTACGGAACGTAAAAAATGGGATCATTTAGTAGGTAGTAAAAGCACCCCGAATGATGAAATTTGATAGGTTGGAACCCAATAAAAACTCATGCAGAAAAAGGAAGACTGAACCTTGTTGACCACGGAGTGACCTTTATTTGAACTTTCCGCGCTTAGAAGCGAAATCGCATAAAACCACAAGGATTAACGACGCAAAATCCGAATCACAACCCACTGAAGAAGGAGTAAATCACCTTGCGTTTACTTGGTAAAAAAACCTTGCGATAGGAAGCTGAAGCTAAAGAACAGAACTCTTAGTTGCAATGTTGAAGAATGGATTGAATACGAGTGAAACTACTCAAACATTGGGTTCAGCTTAACCAGACAATTGGACTTTCCAAAGTAACTGAACTGGACCAAAAAGCCATTGCGGCGACCAGGACTAAATCATCTAAATTGGATGAAGAGATGGTTTGTTTAATTAGCTCCAGGTGGTGGCTTTTTGGCTGAATTAGAGACAAAATACGCTTCTCTGATAGCTAGAAGTTTGGGATTGAAATAGACAATAGATGAGAAGGTTAGAGGCTTGAAGTGATATAGCTATCCTTGAAAATAACCTTTCAGAAGCTGGAACAATAACGAGGTAAAAACTCTTTGGGGAGTTGTGTATTTAATTTTTGCTTGGATTAGGGATGAACCTTGTATTTGCACAACTCAGCTAGACTTACCTATTCTGAATTCAGCTTTTAGGATCAGTCAGGTCAGATAAATCATTTGGTTAGGGTTTTGTGTAGGGCTAACCCAAATAAAATGCAGGACTTGTAGAGATTAACATAACTCAAAGTTTGAGAGAGAACAAAATCAAACAAGACTGCTCGTATCAGGGCAAAGCTTTGAATGTTCCGAGTGCCTTTTAATGTTTAAGGAGCGGTAATAACTTATGAAAATAAAATCTAAAACAATGAAATGAAAATTTATTTTCTGAAACTTTAAATTTTTTAATGAAAATCATCCGCCCACACGCCATATAAAGTACAAAACGATAGGTTTCGCTCCTTGTAACAAATAAATTATGGCAAAGAAGCTTCTTCCAACCAATTTGGAACAATTTCTAGAACGGATTAACTCTCCGCTTACGCGTTAATAGCGCGAAATATATCGCGCGTTAATTGTCCCAAATTGGCTAAAATGGCAATCTTTAAACCCCCACAACTTTACGAAAAATAATCACAGGTGAATTATCTTTTCAAATTCAAGCTCAGAACAACAATACCTTTTAAATGATACAGAAAAATTTCGTTAAAAAAGGCTAGTTAAAAAGTCCAAATTTGTCTGAAGAAAATAAACCCACCCCGAGCACAAATATTCCGTTACTTTCGTATTTCAAATATTCAATTATTTTAATCAAACATCAGTTTATTGCAGTCTGTTAGAAAAAAGTTGTGGTTAAAATAACCATTTTGGATGCTCTCATTGATTAAAAATTGAATTAATTTTTCATAACTACAGATGGATGGTATCATGGAAACTCTGTAAAACGTAGCACTGTAATTGAAAAAACTAATCAAACTGTACAATGTGATGACCGCAAATTAGACAGCCTGGAAGCAAAGCAATATCACCCAAAAACTCACACCTATTATAGGACATATAATTTGGTGGGGTGGGGGCTGAAGTGGGAACGAAACAAAAAGTATACTATCTGAATGCAAGTTACGTACTGAAGCAGTTGTAAAATCTTTGATTTATACAATATATACTAATATTGGCGCCAATGATATATACTAAAATTGAGGGGGGAGCACGAGCCAAGAAAACGAAATTTTTTTTTGGTCAAAATTATTCAAAAAGTGCCTAAACACGAAAACAGGGACTTTTTAGTGCTTTGAGAGCGCTTGAAAAAATTACCTAATTTGGTCGACCTAAAAAAAGATAGATAAAATCTTCAAAATTTTTTGAAAATCCGCCCCTCCTCTCGAGAAAATCCTAGATCCACCCCTGGTTCTAATTATACTTGATTTTTTTTCAATGAAAGTAAGAGAAAGAGATATCATTTCGATCCTTGCCTTTTTTTGTAAAAATATTTGTGCAGATTTAACTACATAACTCAGCTCAAAAGTGAAAAAAAATTAGTATGAGCTGTTCATGCTGTGTATGTTTTTTTTTCTACAAACAGACGCTTCTTTATTCAATCAACTTGTACTGAAATTTGAATTTGTTTTGATTTACTCCTGTAAATTTTAAAATTACCACCGAAGTTTTTGTACAAATTATTTTGCATTTTTTCCTGTTTTTCCATGTTTTGACTCAACGGGCTTCATCCTGTAATATGTCGGTTTTTTTTTTACTCTTAATAAGTGTCTTTCCTACTCTCAATGGGGTTGACATCTTGTTTGTGGTCGTTGATGAACGATACAGTGGGGTTAGGAGACTCGTAATAACGTTTTTGAAAACCAAAGACAAAAAAATGAGAATACCAATGAAACCCTTAAGGTTTGTAGACATTTCGAAACATAGAAAGGTGACAGTGGACTCAGGAAAACATAGTGATGATCAGAAAATAGTGTTTGGAGAATTTATACTCCGAAACATCTTTCACTGAACAAAGAAAAAAGAAGAACGCTATAAAGGAAACATGAATCAAGCACTGCCACAATGATTATCAATTTTAAGTTAGAAAAACTGAACACTTGAGCGTTGAGATAAAATTAAAACACTTGAGATTAGAGCCACAAAAAAAGCAATTCGAACAATAAACTCAGTACTCAACAATAAAGTCGCCGAAATTGTAGGAAAATGATAAACCGGGCTTGCCAAAAAATTGACTCCTCAGACCCTCCTTGCCATGTGATAGATGTTCCAAAAAATAAATTTGTGTACTAGAGCTCAGTAACTAACGGTTTAAATGGGGCTTAAAGTTTTCGACCTAGCTGAGGTAAGCTCAAGTATAGAAACGCAGCTCCCCTGCACCCCTAATTTATATGTTCCGCGCAAAGTAAATAGTCGACACCCTGACTTCGAAGTCATTTCTCGGGATCCAGTGGATGCAGGTAGCCATATCAAAAAGATGGACCAAATTCAGCGGTTGGAACGGAAGTTATCAGATTTATCGAATCCCAACCCACTGAAGAAGGAGTCAATCACCTTGCGTTTACTTGGTAAAAAAAACCTTGCGATAGGAAGCTGAAGCTAAAGAACATAACTCTTAGGTGCAATGTTGAAGAATGGATTGAATACGAGTGAAACTACTCAAACATTGGGTTCAGCTTAACCAGACAATTGGACTTATTCAATTATTTTATTTAAACATCAGTTAAATTCAGCCTGTTAGAAAAAAGTTGTGGTTAAAAGAACCATTTTGGATGCTCTCATTGATTAAAAACTGAATTCAATTTTCATAACTACAGATGGATGGTAAAACGTAGCGCTGTAATTGTAAAAACAAACCAAACTGTACACGCTGACGACCGCAAGTCAGACAGCCTGGAAGCGAAGCAATATCACCCCAACTCTACCCTATTTTAGAAACATAGAAAGGTGACAGTGGACTCAGGAAAACATAGTGACTCAGGAACTCAGGAACCATTTTGGATGCTCTCATTGATTAAAAACTGAATTCAATTTTCATAACTACAGATGGATGGTAAAACGTAGCGCTGTAATTGTAAAAACAAACCAAACTGTACACGCTGACGACCGCAAGTCAGACAGCCTGGAAGCGAAGCAATATCACCCCAACTCTACCCTATTTTAGAAACATAGAAAGGTGACAGTGGACTCAGGAAAACATAGTGATGATCAGAAAATAGTGTTTGGAGAATTTATACTCCGAAACATCTTTCACTGAACAAAGAAAAAAGAAGAACGCTATAAAGGAAACATGAATCAAGCACTGCCACAATGATTATCAATTTTAAGTTAGAAAAACTGAACACTTGAGCGTTGAGATAAAATTAAAACACTTGAGATTAGAGCCACAAAAAAAGCAATTCGAACAATAAACTCAGTACTCAACAATAAAGTCGCCGAAATTGTAGGAAAATGATAAACCGGGCTTGCCAAAAAATTGACTCCTCAGACCCTCCTTGCCATGTGATAGATGTTCCAAAAAATAAATTTGTGTACTAGAGCTCAGTAACTAACGGTTTAAATGGGGCTTAAAGTTTTCGACCTAGCTGAGGTAAGCTCAAGTATAGAAACGCAGCTCCCCTGCACCCCTAATTTATATGTTCCGCGCAAAGTAAATAGTCGACACCCTGACTTCGAAGTCATTTCTCGGGATCCAGTGGATGCAGGTAGCCATATCAAAAAGATGGACCAAATTCAGCGGTTGGAACGGAAGTTATCAGATTTATCGAATCCCAACCCACTGAAGAAGGAGTCAATCACCTTGCGTTTACTTGGTAAAAAAAACCTTGCGATAGGAAGCTGAAGCTAAAGAACATAACTCTTAGGTGCAATGTTGAAGAATGGATTGAATACGAGTGAAACTACTCAAACATTGGGTTCAGCTTAACCAGACAATTGGACTTATTCAATTATTTTATTTAAACATCAGTTAAATTCAGCCTGTTAGAAAAAAGTTGTGGTTAAAAGAACCATTTTGGATGCTCTCATTGATTAAAAACTGAATTCAATTTTCATAACTACAGATGGATGGTAAAACGTAGCGCTGTAATTGTAAAAACAAACCAAACTGTACACGCTGACGACCGCAAGTCAGACAGCCTGGAAGCGAAGCAATATCACCCCAACTCTACCCTATTTTAGGGCATATAATTTGGTGGGGTGGGGGCTGAAATGGGAACAAAACAAAAAGTATATTATCTGAATAATGCAAGTTACGTACTGAAGCAGTTGTAAAAACTTTGATTTATACAATATATACTAATATTGGCGCCAATGATATATACTAAAATTGAGTGGGGAGCACGAGCCAAAAAAACGCAATTTTTTTGGTCAAAATTGTTCAAAAAGTGCCTAAACACGAAAACAGGGACTTTTTAGTGCTTTGAGAGCGCTTGAAAAAATTACCTAATTTGGTCGACCTAAAAAAAGTCGAAAAAAAAATTTCAAAATTTTTTTGAAAATCCGCCCCCCCCCCCTCGAGAAAATTCTAGATCCACCCGTAGTTCTAATTATACTTGATTTGTTTTCAATGAAAGTAAGAGAAAGAGATATCATTTCGATCATTGCCTTTTTTTGTAAAAATATTTGTGCAAATTTAACTACATAAGTCAGCTCAAAAGTGAAAAAAAATTAGTATGAGCTGTTCATGTTGTGTATGTTTTTTTTTTCTACAAATAGACGCTTCTTTTTTCAATCAACTTGTACTGAAATTTGAATTTGTTTTGATATTCTCCTGTAAATTATAAAATTACCACCGAAGTTTTTGTACAAATTATTTTGCATTTTTTCCTGTTTTTCTATGTTTTGACTCAACGGGCTTCATCCTGTAATATCTCGGTTTTTTTTACTCTTAACACGTCATTGAAAAAACAAAAATGTATATTAATGCTTTTTCATTCGGAGGAAGGATTAACTTTTCAGATTCTAACTTTTTTTGGCTCCTTGTTAGTATATTCAATTTTGTCTGCTCTTTACAGCTGGACAAAATTTGCGTTCCTCAAACGAAAGTTTTTGTGATATAAGACACTAATTGTTTTTGGTTTCAATGATGATTTTTTGTATTTCCTAGCTTTCTGATTTTTTTTGGCTAGTTGTCATACCATTTTATTTCTCAAGTGGCTCGAAGCTCCATTTTGACTCTGTAAGTCTGAATCCAAGTGTTTTGAGGTTGAAAAATAGGGAATTATTTCAGTGGTTTGATGAAAATTTTTGATTTGCTTCACTTAGAGTGCAAAGCTTTGCTTAACTTACATTTGAAAAATAGCCCGTGCCATCATCACCCAATCGCGTCATCATCTTAACATACGATACACCATATCACTATCTACCATCCCTGTAAGTTTCAGCTCCCTAGGGTCACTGAGGGTCGAGAAATAGCCTCCAGAATTCTGGTGGGGGTTTATTTGTTTAGGGCGTAAATTGGGCCGGGGTAACCTTGGGGTTCCGAAACTTCAAACTTAAGCTTTCCTCACCTAGGGCTACCACATACGAAAAAATGAACTCAATCGGACCAATAACTAAGAATTTCCAGCGAGACCATTTGCATTTCCGGGAACCGTTATCACTCGGCCCGGGGGGTTGCGTGGGTCCAACTTTTTGCATGCCCGGGTCAAATCATCTCAAGTATCACTCCAATAAATTTCAAAAAGTCCGCCCCGGTAGGTCCCGAGTTGGGGTAGGGACTGTCCGGGGATATTCCACCACCCATTTTCACTAAGTGGGGGGATTATTTCCCCGCTGCTTGAGAAAATTCAAGTTTAATTCGATTAACTTAGCTACTTTATTATTTACCGGTCGATCATCAAGTTGCGTACTAAACATTCAATTTACCTTAATACATATTAATCAATTCTTGATAGTTACCATGGATTTTGAAACATATACCAAATTTTCTCAATACTTTCAAGACGATTCCAAAGGGAAGGATGATATTGTCCGCCCGCTTTACCGTAACCAACGGAAAAGTTTCCACTTAAAGATGAAGAAATTTTCCATTCTCGGTCGTACACTATGCCGAGACGGGAAAAATGTTCTACACGGACTTAACGTCACTCCCGTGCTACGGAACTTACACAAATCGGCATTAGACCACCAGGGAAACTGCTGTGAATTACATCGAGAAGCACTTTCGAGGTATTTTATTGAAGGAAACCTCCTAGTTAGTTGCCAAAATATCTACATCGAACGTATCGAGATTGCAGAAGCCAGGATGATTTTATCCGACAAAGTCCCCATGCGGCACTTAACGGCCAAGACACGCGAACGAATATGTCGAACGATTATGACGCCGGTGAAGAAAGCAAAGGGAAATCGTTCACATAAGCCTGGCGTCTCTGTCTTCATTGCCGGAAAAAACCCTATTGCCACCCAGGACTGCGATAGCGCCAACATTCGTTCGCACGAACCGATTACAATTGAAGGTACTTGTACTCTTTCTTCTCGTTTACTGGATTGCATACATTACCTTATTACCGGGAGAAAGGTACAGTCGTACCGCCTTCAATGGACCCTAGAGGATCGGCAATCGCGCGAACAAAAGCGGTTAGGCTCCTCCTATTACCCTTATCACGATCCCGGCAAAACGTTACTATCCCGGGGGTTCATCGATTCCGACATGCTTCTGCTCGCCGAAATGCTTAGGGTACATATATACGAGTACTGGACCGACCTAAGTCCCACCAAATAGAATTTCATCGCGGGGAATAAACACGGCCAAAACGGGGAGGAAGCTATCTACCTTTAATACTGGCTACAACTTGAGGGGGTCCATAAGGGGGAGGGACATGTAGCCATCATTACTGGGATGCGTCCAAAAATATCATAATTTTACCCAAAATTCACATTAGAATTCACCATTCATATTATTAACTATATCCACCTCATTTTCATCCTCTTATTTAATTTCCACCAATTTGGATATATATTATGCACATGCTTCGATTCGTTCAACTCTGACAAATATTTACTACAAATTTTTACTAGTTTATAGGACGTTCAATTTTGGGCTGTGCAAATCCTTCCAATCTGAATCATCGCTTACTTCAATTGCTGTAAAACGTGAGTAATCTTTCGGTATAAACTTTCAATAATTTGTTTTGAATATTTTGTAACCTGTATTTTTAGCCCCTCTTTTCACTTAACATTTTGTCCTATTTAGAATCAATTTCGAATCGAATATCAACATGCCCTACAAGCAAATTTGGGTCTTGAATTTCGAAGGGGTGTGGCCTAAGGCTGACCCCTTCTTCTGGTTCGAACGGCCGGAAAAAAAATGACTTCCCCCTTTCGGGTCCTCACGATTTGCACGGCGGCCTACCTAGGAGACGTCCGTGGGGACTTCGATGTGTTTCCACTGACGATTACATTCCTACGGAATAGGCAAGAGGAACTCACGTCGTTAAACCCAGGAAGCCCTGTCGCCCGGGAACTGATACGCCAGTTGAAGACATGGGCGAAAAACCTTGGTTCAGAACAAAAAGAATTAAAGGCCGACATTGGTGAGGTCAGGTCACTCGTTGACCTGGCCTCCGAATTTATCGATCTATTGATGTAAATATTACTCTCCAATATGTATATAATCGAATTGAATTTAAATATAAACTGCGTTTTCCGGCTATATGAGTTTAGGTACAATCACATATTCTACATATACACTCAATTGGTGATTCAACAAAATAGTTGATTTGCATCGACACAAAGACAGATTCCGGTTAGTCATATTTGGAGTGTTCCTAATGGAAAGGATTAGTTAGTTAGTTAGTTATTGGTGCGACCCGAAGTTAGATATCGGGTGAGATTATATGCGTGAGCGAATTGAACTATGGAGCTAGCGAGTTTGGATTACAGTCAAGCGAGGACCGACGAGCGATTGTATCTATGTAGTGATTGAACGAACGAGAGGCGAGCGTTTCTGTTGAAGCATCGTACTAATTAGTAAGCTCACCACTGGCCTTGTAAGCTACATTTATTTTTCTTGAATGTTTTGTTAAATACATATTCCTCACAAGCTTGACACCGGTGAAGAAAGCGAAGGGAAATTGTTCGCATAAGCCTGGCGTCCCTGTCTTCATTGCCGGAAAAAACCCTTTTGCCACCCAGGACTGCGATAGCGCCAACATTCGTACGCACGAACCGATTACAATTGAAGGTGCTTGTACTCTTACTTCTTGTTTACTGGATTGCATACATTACCTTAATACCGGGAGAAAGGAACAGTCGTACCGCCTGCAACGGACCTTAGAGGATCGGCAATCGAGCGAACGAAAGCGGTTAGGCTCTTATTATTACCCTTATCACGATGCCAACAAAACATTATTTTTCCGAGGAGTGATTGATTCCGACATGCACCTTCTCGCCGAAATGCTCGGAGTACATATATACGAGTACCGGACCGACCTAAGTCTCCCTAAGTGGAGTTACATCGCGGGGAATAAGCACGGAAAAAACGGATCGGAAGCCATCTACCTCCAGTACTGGATGCAACATCAGGGGGTCCATAAGGGGGAGGGGCACGTCGCCCTTATCACTGGGATTTGTCCAAAAACGTCAAAAAGTTATCCAAAATCCCCTTTTACTTTCACCTTTCATATTATTACATATATCCACCTCATTTTCATCTTCTTATTTAATTTCGACCAACTTGGGTATCCATTATGCACATGCTTCGAGTCGTTCAACTCATGCAAATCTTTACTACGAATATTTACCAGTTTATGGGACGTTCGAAATTGAGCTGTGCGGATCATTCTAATTTGAATCATCGCTACAATCAATTGCATCAAAACGTGAGCAAACTTCGGAATAATTTGTTCGGAATGATTTCTAACCTGTATTTTAGCCCATCTTTTCACTAACTTAGAAATAACCGTACTTGTCCTATTTAGACTCACGATCAATCTACCAATGTCCCGAAGCAAAATCGTCTGGAACCTTGACCTAGAGTAGGGGTTCTGCCCGGACTGCCCTTGCGTCTTCTGGGGCCGGTCCCAGAAGCCGGAGGAACTTCCACGCCAGGTGTCCCAAATCAAAGCCGCTGCCTACATGGGGAATACCAGGGGCGGTTATAGCGTGTCACCCATCTTCATCCGGTTCGTGGGAGAGGAAGAGCTCGACGAAATGACCCTATTCGCGGGGAGCCCGGTTGCGCGGGATTTGGCCAGCAAGCTGGGCGAGTTTGCAAAGAACTTGGGCCGTCGCCGCATGGTGTTAGCTGGAGATATCGGGGAGGCTTGCTCCCTCATAGAGCTGGTCTCGGAAAACTATGAGAGATTTCTATGAACTGAAAACTCCCCTAAAATTCTATAATTTTGATGTCGAACGATTTTAATAATTCAATCTATCGGTAAATTATTTTCCGGCTATGTAGTTTTAAGTAGAATTACCCATTCTACACACCACATAGAAACCCGGAACAAAAACTCTTGTTAAAAAAATCGCTTCAGCGACTTCTTCTGGTGTTAACGGCGTTTTCGCGCAAAAATTATTAACGGAACGTAAAAAATGGGATCATTTAATAAGTACTAAAAGCACCCCGGATGATGAAATTTGATAGGTTGGAACTCTTTCAAAAACTCATGCAGAATATGGAAGACTGAACCTTGTTGACCGCGGAGTGACCTCTATTTGAACTTTCCGCTCTTAGTCGCGAAATCGCATAAAAACACTAGGATTAACGAAGTTAAATCCGAATCCCAACCCACTGAAGGAGTCGATCACCCTGCGTTTACTTGGTAAAAACTTATGCGATAGGAAGCTGAAGCTAAAGAACATAACTCTTAGGTGCAATGTTGAAGAATGGATTGAATACGAGTGAAACTACTCAAACATTGGGTTCAACTCAACCAGACAATTGGACTTCCCAAAGTAACTGAGCTTTTGAGCAGTTTGAGCGGTTATTTTGACAATTACGCTCAAAATCTTGCTTCAAAACGAGCGGTTTAAGCGGTTTTTGAACGGTTTAACTTAAAAAACCGCTCAAAAACCGCGCAAGATTTGAGCGGTTTTTGAGTGGTTTATCTAGAAAAACCGCTTAAAAACCGTCCAAATCTTGCGCGGTTTTTGAGCGTTTTTTTTAGATAAACCGCTCAAAAACCGTTCAAATCTTGCGCGGTTTTTGAACTCATAGATATATAATCGCTCATAGATATATACAAAGATACGTACATACATCTATACACACATACATACATACATTCATACATACATACATACATACATACATACATACATACATACATACATACATACATACATACATACATACATACATACATACATACATACATACATAGATACAAACTAAATTACATTTAAACATGCATACATACATACATACATACAAACTGCATCTTAGCGTCACATTACCTTTCCAGGCCTTTTTGTTGGTTTTAATCGGTTTTCTTTATAAGACCGCTCAAAAACCGCTTAAAAACCGCTCAAATCATGCTTGAAAAACCGTTCAAAAATCACCGCAAGAAATGAGCGGTGTTTGAGCGGTTTTTTAAGCAAGATTTGAGCGGCTTGAGCGGTTTTTCTAAAAAAACCACCTAAACCGCTCAAACCGCTCAAATCTTGCTGGAAAACCGCTCTAACCGCCCATATCTTGAGCGGTTTTTGAGCGGGATCTCGACCCAGGGGACCAAAACGCCATTGCGGCGACCAGGACTAAATCATCTAAATTAGATGATTAGATGGTTTATTTAATTAGCTCCAGGTGGTGGCTTTTTGGCTGAATTAGGGGCAAAATACGCTTCTCTATAGCTAGAAGTTTGGGATTGAAATAGACCATAGATAAGAAGGTTAGAGGCTTGAAGTGATATAGCTATCCTTGAAAATGACCTTTCTTAGCCAGGAGAAACTGGAATAATAACGAGGTAAAAACTCCTTGGGGAGTTGTGTATTTAATTATTGCTTGGATTAGGGATGAACCTTGTATTTGCACAACTCAGCTAGAGTTACCTATTCTGAACTCGGCTTTTAGGATCAGTAACGTCAGATAAATCATTTTGTTAGGGTTTTGTTTAAAGCTAACGAAAATAAAACGCAGGACTTGTAGAGATGAACATAACTCAAAGTTTGAGAGAAAACAAAATCAAAAAAAGTCTGATGTAAAAAAGTCTCAGCTAAGTGACTAATTAACTCAACTGGTGATTCAACGAGATAGTTGACTTGGATTGACACAAAGATAGATTCCGGTTAGTTATATTTGGAGTGTTCCTAATGGAAAGGATTAGTTAGTTAGTTAGTTAGTTAGTTAGTTAGTTAGTTAGTTAGTTAGTGGTGCGACCCGAAGTTAGATATCGGGTGAGATAATATGCGTGAGCGAATTGAACTAAGGAGCTAGCGAGTTTGGATTCCAGTCAAGCGAGGACCGACGAGCGATTGTATCTATGTTGTGATTGATCGAACGAGAGGCGAGCTTTTCTGTAGAAGCATCGTACTAATTAGTTAGCTCATCACTGGCCTTGTAAGCTACATTTGTTTTTCTTGAATGTTTTGTTAAATACATATTCCTCACAAGCTTTATTGGAACAATTAGAAAAATTGAGAAGCGAAAAAGAGCAACTAACGGGGGAAGCTTCAAAACGGTTTGATTTGAGCCCATCAAGACCATCAATTCAATTTTTCGGGTTTGTGGATAATACTGTGATTCAATCCACAGCAATAGAACTGAATAAAGGGGGAGAGTCCGTGGCGACTCTGGGTTGCGATAAGTGACTTACAGGAGAGAACCCTTGCCCTCGAAATCTACAAATAGTGAAATTGCTCACTAAATCCGAACATGAGCATAACCTTTTCGGGATTGTGGATAGTATTGTGACTCAGTGTCTCGCGATTCAGTGCTGTATAAAATGGAAAATATCTGCTATGAGTCGCGATAAGTCACTTAAAAAAAGAAATCTGGAAATCTGCTAAAATTGGGTTCATTCAGAAGCGTCCATGAAAGAAGTAGGATAAGATGAACTGATTTTGACCCAGACACCTTTGGGGGAGGGTTAAAGAGATCCACTTATGTTTATGTCAAGAGGATTTTAAAATTTCGATTGCTATAAACGTCCAAGTCAACCTTTTGGGTTCAGTTGTTTCCACAGTTTGAGAAGTCTGGGTGACAAACTCCGAACACGACAGCGAACAGAATGATGACAATGAGAACTGTAATGATGGCGACCCAGAGTTTGATGTTTTTCCAGAAAAAATGCTGTCGCACCCTCCGGCTCGTCTGGCGGAATGACTGCGACTGTAATAAAAAGACAAACAATTAATAAATTACTTTAAAAAGCTAAAAACTTGCAAATTTTAACCAAATGTTCAATTATTTTATTTAAACATCAGTTAAATTCAGCCTGTTAGAAAAAAAGTTGTGGTTAAAAGTACCATTTTGGATGCTCTCATTGATTAAAAACTGACTTAATTTTTCCTAACTACAGATGGATGGTATCATGGAAACTCTGTAAAACGTAGTGCTGTAATTGTAAAAAGTTAATCAAACTGTACAAGCTGATGACCGCAAGTCAGACAGCCTGGAAGCGAAGCAATATCACCCCAACTCACCCCTATTTTAGGGCATATAATTTGGTGGGGTGGGGGCTGAAATGGGAACGAAACAAAAAGTGTATTATCTGAATAATGCAAGTTACGTACTGAAGCAGTTGTAAAAACTTTGATTTATACAATATATACTAATATTGGCGCCAATTTATACTAATATTGAGGGGGGAGCACGCGCCAAAAAAACGCAATTTTTTGGTCAAACTTTTTTAAAAAGTGCCTAAAAACGAAAACAAGGAATTTTTAGTGCTTTGGGAGCGCTTGAAAAAATTACCTAATTTGGTCGACCTAAAAAAACCCCCTCGAGGAAATCCTAGATTCGCCCCTGGTTCTAATTATTTTTATTTTTTTTTCGATGAAAGTAGGAGAAGGAGATATCATTTCGATCATTGTATTTTTTTGTAAAAAAAATATTTGCGCAGATGTAACTACATAACTCAGCTCAAAAGTGAAAAAAATAAGAGTCCTAAGTTAGTATGAGCTGTTTATGTTGTGTATGTTTTTTTCTACCATTGGACGCTTTTTTATTCAATCAACTTGTACTGAAAATCGAAGTTGTTTTGATTTACTCCTGTAAATTATAAAACTACCACCGAAGTTTTTGTACAAATTCTTTCCTGTTTTTCCATGTTTTGACTCAACGGGCTTCATCCTGTAATATGTCGGTTTTTTTGACTCGTCATTGAAAAGACAAAAATGTATATTAATGCTTTTTCATTCGGAGGAAGGATTAAACGTTCAGATTCTAACTTTTTTTGGCTCATTGTTGGTATATTCAATTTTGTCTGCTCTTTACAGCTGGACAAAATTTGCGTTCCTCAAACGAACATTTTTGTGATATAAAACACTAAAGTTTTTGGGTTTTATTGATGATTTTTTGTATTTCTAGCTTTCTGATTTTTCTTTTGGCTAGTTGTCATGCCATTTTATATCTCAATTGGCTCGAAGCTCCCTTTTGACTCTGTAAGTCTGAATTTAGGCTTCAGTTTGTCAAAACTCTAGTAAATTTAATGCAAAGTAAAATTCTTTACGCTAAAGCATTGTTTTTGGTTCAGCGAAGTGAAACAAAATTTGGATAATGAAATGAAACAAAAGTTGCATCTGATAACGGTTTTTTGAAGGCAAATGTTTTGAGGTTGAAAAATAGAGAATTATTTCAGTGGTTTATTGAAAACTTTTGATTTGTTTCACTAAGAGTGCGAAGCTCTGCTTAACCTACATATAAAAAATAAACATGGAAACAAAAATTCTTGTTTTGGAGCAAAATACTGATTAATTCGACTGTTATTTAAGCAAAACAAGTTAACATATTTCGATTTTTTTCAAAAAAAAATTTTTTCCAAGTGTTTGTATTTCCACTCGTATTTTCAATTTAAAATGCTATAAGTTGTGCAATTTGTTGATACGATTAACATTTAAGTCATAATTCAGTTTGGAACTATTCGTTTCACCGTGAGCACTACTGTAAGGCTGACTTTCTAATTTGATAAACTAATGGAGCGTGTGCTAGTTATCTCATCAACATAGTAACTGGTTACCCATCAAAGTAAACCCTCAGAGTTTCAATCCCTCATACTTAAGATTTAACAGCCGATAGTGATTTTTTTAGCTGATTATCAAATCCTTAGATGTTATGACGATGTTATACAAACAGTTCCGCAAAAACTTCTAGTTCCGAGAACAATTATTCATTCTCAGCACAATTCGATCATTCTCAGCACAATTACACCAAAATTTTCCACAAATTTTAGAAGAATAACAGCAGCGGAAGCATGAAAAAAAAATTGTTTTTTAAAAATGGAACAATAATTATGTAATCAATTTCAACGGTAAATTAAAAAAAACCTAATTACAAAAACGACTTCTCGTATATCAGGGCCAGGCCTTGAACTTTCTGACTGACGCGTAAGATGTGTCGAATAAAGCTTCGTATAAAAATGGTAATAACTCACAAATTTTAACAAAAACATTGAACATCAACTAAAACAGACTTTTTTTTACGAAACTAAAACGAACAATTAGCTTAGATCGGTTTACTTGCCACACAAACTATTCCCCGTATCCAATAAAAGTTTTCAAACTTGTTCGAACTTTTATTTAGATAACAGAAACTACTCATGGAGAAGCTATCTATTTCTCATCTAATGGAAACAAAAATATTCTTAGAAAAATAACCTGAAATCAGTTCACTGTACAATCTATTTGAGATAAACATTGATTCTACATGCTTTGAGTATAAACAATAGTCAATTATTACTTGATATAACCATTGTTGCTTCGAATTATTGTTCCGACTTTCGATACGATAGTAACGGAATATTTGTGCTCGGGGTGGTTTTTTTTCTTCAGACCAATTTCGACTTTTTAACTAGCCATTTTTGACGGATTTTTTTTATCATTCAAAACGTATTGTTGTCCTGAGCTCAAATTTGAAAAGATATTTTGCCTGTGATCATTTTTTGTCAAGTTATGGGGGTTTAAAAATTGCCATTTTGGCCAATTTGAGACAATTAAAGCGCGATATATTTCGCGCTATTAACGCGTGAGCGGAGAGTTAATCCGTCTTGAAAATCGTTCCAAATTGGTTGAAAGAAGCTTATTTGCCATAATTGATTTGTTACAAGGAGCGAAATCTATTGTTCTGTACTTTATATGGCGTGTGGGGTAATGATTTTCATAAAAAAAATTCAAATTTAAGAAAAAAAAATTCATTTTTTTTTTCTTACATTTAATTTTTTAATGTTATTACTGCTCCATAAAACCTTAAAAGGCAGTCGGAACATTCAGGGCTTCGCCCTGATACGAGCAGTCTTGTTATGATAAGACTCTTCTTGTGGTAGTTTCATGTGACTGAGTGGTTAACGCTTCTATCTAGTTAAAGTAAAATTGGGTGCTCAAATCTCAACTGGAGATTTTTTCATAGGAACCGGGAACCGGTCAAGGCTTAACTTTATTCTAATTGAAACTTCAGTTTAAAATTAAACAAGACTGCTCGTATCAAAGCAAAGCCCCGAATGTTCCGACTGCTTTTCAAGGTTTATGGAGCAGCAGTAATAGCATTAAAAAATTAAGAGAAAATTTTTTTCTTCTAAAATTTGAATTTTTTTGAAAATCATCCCCCCACACGCCATATAAAATACAAAAAGAGAGATTTCGTTCCTTCTAACAAATCAATTATGGCAAATAAGCTTCGTTCAACCAATTTGGAACGATTTAAAGGACGGATTAAATCTCGTTTACGCGTTAATAGCGCGAATTATATTGCGCGTTAATTGTCCCAAATTGGTCAAAATGGCAATCTTTGAAACCCCAGAACTTTACGAAAAAAAATCACAGGTAAAATATATTTTCAAATTTAAGCTCAGGAAAACAATAGCTCACGAATAATATTTTGAAAAATCCGTCAAAATGGCTAGTTAAAAAGTCGAAATTTGTCTGAAAAAAAAACCACCTCGAGCAAAAATATTCCGTTAATTTCGTTGCAAAAGTCAGAAAAATAATAGTCGGTGTTAATATCCTTAGCATTGGCGGTACTTAATAGCTGGTTATTGATCAAAATGAACACTTTCAAAATGAACACATTTTATCGCAACAATATTTGCTTCGCAACAATAATTGCGACTTAAGTTGATAAAAAAAGATAGTTCATACTATAACACAAGCTTTGCTTGTGTAATAAAACAAGCAGTGAAGAAAAAAGGTTCAAAATAAAAAGAATACAAGCATTCGATTTATTTTTATTCTTTAGTGTTATGAAAACGTGAAAAAATCTGAAGTAAACCCACCTGGTCGACAAAAACACGATATGAAAGAAATTATTTTTAAATGATTGCTATATTTCAGATTCAGAATCAGCTAAAAGACCTAAGCTATGTGCTCACCCTATGCTGGATACAAACATAATTTAGTACTGCATTTCTGAAGGTAAACTGAAAATAGACACTTTACAACTTACAATTAAAAAAATAAATGAAATAAAATAAAATGAATTTTTTTTCTAAAGTTTGAAATTTTTTATGAAAATCATCCCCCCACACGCCATATAAAGTACAAAAAGATAGATTTCGTTCCTTGTAACAAATCAATTATGGCAAATGAGCTTCGTTCAACCAATTTGGAACGATTTATAAGACGGGTTAAATCTCCGCTTACGCGTTAATAGCGCGAATTATATCGCGCGTTAATTGTCCCAAATTGCTCAAAATGACCAAAAAGGCAATCTTTAAACCCTCATAACTTCACGAAAAATGATCACAGGTGAAATATCTTTTCAAATTTAAGCTCAGGATAAGAATATCTTTTGAATGATATAAAAATTCCGTCAAAAATGGCTAGTTAAAAAGTCGAAATTTGTCTGAAGAAAAAAAAACCCACCCCGAGCACAAATATTCCGTTACTTTCGTACCGAAAAACGGAACAACAAGACTGCTCGTATCAGGGCAAAATCCTGAATGTTCCAACTGCCTTTTAGGGTTTATGGAGCAGCAGTAATAACATTAAAAAAATTAAATGAAATAAAATAAAATGAAATTTTTTTTTTCTAAAATTTGAAATTTTTAATGAAAATCATCCCCCCACACGCCATATACAGTACAAAAGTATAGATTTCCCTCCTTGTAACAAATCAATTATGGCAAATAAGCTTCGTTCAACCAATTTGGAACGATTTATAGGACGGATTATATCTCCGCTTACGCGTTAATAGCGCGAATTATATCGCTCGTTAATTGTCCCAAATTGGTCAAAATGGCAATCTTTAAACCCTCATAACTTTACGAAAAATAATCACAGGTGAAATATTTTTTCAAACTTAACCTCAGGACAACAATACCTTTTAAATGATACAAAAAAAATTCCGTCAAAAATGGCTAGTTTAAAAGTCGAAATTTGTCTGAAGAAAAAAAAACCCACCCCGAGCACAAATATTCCGTTACTTTCGTTGAAAGTCGGAACAAAAAAAACACATTTAAGAAAATCCCTGTTTTATAATACTAATTTATGAAGAGTTTCTGGCCAGACTTAAGATGAGAGGTTCAGTACTTCTCTCCAGAAATGAAGATTTAGTTTGAAAATTTAGGTCGCGTTCAGCAACAAACGTAAAATCTTCACAGCACGCGTAAAATTAGTCCGGAGCTGCGACGAATTAAATATTTTTCTGAAAACAGCAGTTCAAAAAATGGAAATTAATTATTGTTTTAGACTTGACCGAAAGTAGTCGATGTCCTAATTGGGTAAGAAATTTATTTTTAAAAATTATCAAATTGAATGCCATAACTTGACTGAAAAAAGAAAACCTCTTCAACTATAACTATTATGCATCTTCTGCGAGTTATGATAGATACCTAGCAATAAATATGATCTTAACGCAAGGTATCAAAAACAAGGGATCGCTGCTATTATATTTAAAATTGTTAGCTTTATTTCGTCAAAAGAATGCTTTTTTTTTATTATTTTGTATCAATAACTTCATTGAAAAGTTAACTGTCTATCAGGGACTCAAATCTTACATCAAAGTTAGAATTTATCGGCCAATTTTAGCCTCATTAAGTTATTCGATTGCCTTTTATTCATTTGCACACAAAAAGCAAAATAAATCACATGTTTTGGAGTTATAATTTTCTAACTATCATGCAGTCATTAATTTTCAATTTCATTTCAAGTGATACTAAATTTCAAAAATTGCAAATATAACTTATTTTTTTTGCGTTTTGAGAGTTTTGGTGGCATAATTATCCTATTCTTGAAAAACTCTAATGTATTTTTTCAAATTTTCCAAAGATGTTTCAGATCCTTTGAAGGGTGATATCTATTCAATTTTTGAAACAAAACATCATAATGTTGTCAACTTCAAGATACCATGAGCATTCTTGCGATCGTTTAACATATACGATTTACCGGTGCCTTCATGATTAAAATCAAAGACTTTTGCTCTTTTAAGCGACTTTGTGGCGGCTAGAAAAGTCATAAAATTTTCAAACTTCGCTCTCTTAAACATCGCGATGAGATCCTCAAATTGTTTTAATGCTAAGAGTCTTGTAAAAACTTTTAATTTACGCATCTAAATGCTACATTTATTAAAACAACAACTTCGTACCTTTTAAAAATGAAACGTGTTTGTGGTAATATTTGAACTGTAATAAAAACTAATTAACACGAAGCTAAGTAATGATATCAAACATCAGTAAACTGATGGTTCCAGCATATGATATTCAGTTTTGAAGTATAACCGTTAAAGCTAGTAACTTTTCAAAGATACATAACATCGCCGCTGTTTTTGTTCACCAATTGATCATTTTTAGGGTAGTTTTGGATGTTTCCTTGCTTCAAGTTCCTATTAGTCGGCAAGGCTATTTCATCATCTGTTACGTCAAACCACGGTCGGTGGTTTTGATTGCTTGACGCGCATGAATTCGGTCTGTCTTCGACTACAAGTGACGAAACGTTTCCTTGATAACTTCTATGCGCATGATTTTGATTGATTGACTTTGCGCCACGAATTGAGGCTTGGCTAGATGAAACTTGGATTTCGTTGTTGCATTGAAAGCCCTCGTCCACTGAAAATTCTTCATGTGGTGTCTGAAATTTCGAGTTCCTGGATTTGTCGCCCCCTTGCGACTTCGATCGTAACCTCGCATGATTAACATCAGATGAACTCATCATTGAATCGTTTAAATTAGCGGTCATTCCATTTCGCACGCATTGACGTTTATTTTGCTGAAAAATTTCAGACCCGTTTGAAACACTAAATTTTGGGATCCCGTTGGACATCGAGGATCCCTGAACTCTTGAATTCGAAGAGTTTTCAGTAGGAGTAAGAGTCCGGACTTCTTGGCATCTGGATCCAAGCGATTTTAGCATAGTCGTCGTCTCGAACATTTGTTGCTGCAAGTTCTGGTCACAAATAACTTCAACTCCTGATAGACTTGATCTTGTTTTCTCGATAATATCAGACAAATCTTCTTTTATCGAATTAAGCTGCTCTAATGTCGCGTTATTTCGCTTGTTTACTGCTAAAGACTCAAATGCCGAGTTTAGATTAGTCTGCAAGTTCATATTTTCTGCTCTGAAATGGTCTAGCTTATCGGTTAGACTCAAAACTTCCTCTTTCTTTTGTTGAGCTTTATCTGCTAGTTGCAAAATGTCAGCGATAGCTTGATTAGAGTTTCTGAATGCTAAATCTATAGGAGTTTCGCCTAACTTGTTTCTCCTTGAAATTGTCATATCTTCTTTGATTAGCGTCAACACGACATCTAAATAACCCGAGGAAGCGGCATAATGCAAGCAGTTATTGTTATTTTCGTCGATCATAGCTTCCAAGTCATAAGACGCTCGCGGATTGAGGAGTTTTTGAAGGTTTTCACTTAGGCCAAACTTGCATGCTGTTAAAACAGGATGAAGGCCCTCAGATGGTGATTGAGAGGACTGGGGACTTGTCAGCGCCGGCTGGGAGTCGACACCTCCCGAACTCGACGTTACAATACTTCCCGAGTAGCGATGTGGAGGCACGCGAGACGCTCCCGTCGGCAAAACATCATTGTAGTCCCGTTGGTATCTTCGCTCCTCGGATATCTTATGATCAGTTGAATGTCGCCTCGGATTCACACGTGAGCTTGGAAAGGTTTCGTAATCCGCGAAGCGATTTGTTGCACTACCGGACCGGGTTCCCATTTTTGGGACCGGTCGAGAGGGATTGCAAGGGAAGGGGTACATTGTGCTTCTCGACACATGTGAGTTCTGAACACTATAATTCACAACTGGAGACTGATTTTGGTAAGACGCTGAGCTGGAGTTACTATAACTGTGTGTTGTTGCGGTTCTCCCGCTACTTGCTAGACGTTCCCCTGAGCTTCTGAACCCGTTTGAACTTGGCTGTTCGCCGGAAGTTGTACTCATTTGTTCATTTAGCTCTTCAAGATACTTGCTGTATTGATCTGAGGTAGCCGATGATGATAAGGAAGAATCTTTGAGACAGCTCTTGCTTGGAGGTTTTCTGTTGAACCGATTCAAAATTTTCCTCTTTTCACTCTCAGAGCTGCTATCTTTTTCGCTTTTCCCTAGCCTCGGGCTGTTGTTGTCTTTACTACTATTGCTTTGACGGGACGGATTCAAGTGTTTCAAAATTCCTCTTTCCTTTCTGGGCAGGTCTTTTGTCGAATCGTCGACGAACATGACACGCGCCGAGTTTTGCTTAGACGTTCCGATTTCGGCTGACGGTTTCGCGCTTTCGTAATTTTCTCGGTTCATTTGATTTGCTTCGAAAAATGAGTTTTTAAATGAACTTGAGTTCTGTGAGGACGAAAATCCAGAAGAAAGCGAGTCTTTTTTACTCGTAGAGGGCCGATTGCTTAAGTCAAAACCAATACTCGTGGGTTTAGAAATCGATGGATTTCTTGGATTAAAAACTGCGGTTTGCTTGGAAATATTTGCAGCTGAAGATAAGTTGTCCAAAAGTAATTCAGGATCTGGTCTTGCGTTTTGGGAGCTTCGTGGAATCAGGGAAGAGTTCGGTCGATTTTGGGACATGATTGCAATTGGGATGATTTCAATTTGAAGGGATGATTATCAACTGAAATAAAAAACATTATTTTCAAAAAAGGTGCAAAACTTCAATACTTTTGGCAGTTCGATGATTTTAAACTAGCATGCCGTTAAAACTTATTATGGCTATAAATCTATCATTTTTCAATAAACTGATTGCTAACTTCGCGTGAATTGAGTCAGATTATTAATCGGATTGAATTGTTAGCGCAGAGATCATTGCTCTTACCAAGTCTCAAGAAACCGTTCAAGAAAAACCGACTGAGAAGTAACATTTTTTGACATTATACGAACAATGCAAATGAAAGCTTGAAACTAATACATTTTACCGCTTTTAAGTCTGCACGGATAAATAACCATTTAATGGCTTTATCTAATGTTTCATCATGCTGCTGCTTTTTTAGTTGATACCAATATTGTTCACCTGACATTAATATGACGGCCAGTTTAAATGTGAAGAAATCTTATTCAATTATTCATTATTTGAGTAAGCAAAAAAATAAACAAAAATCAGCGACAGACAACTAACAAGAACAAAATTGGCAAGTTTTTGGCTAAACTTCTAACTTGGTGTGTAAATTTGTTGAAAAATTGTTCTAGTGGCTGCAAAAGAAATTGAGCAGATTTGAAGCAAATAAACCAAGATTAGTTGCAAACATAATATCAGAACTCAAAGGTTATAACTAATTTTGATTTGAGGTTGGAATAATTGCCAAAAAAAGTTGTCGATCTGCATCACATACTTATTCATTTACGACACAAAAGTGCTCTGTTTGCAAAAGTGGCTAGCGCCTCCGCCCGTTAAACTTCTCAAAATAGTTACAAGTTTACTAACCATAAAAACATAACAAGCGTTCAGGCATGCATCAACAGTTAGAGGAAATCTTTACAAGAAAATTGAGGCTTTTACTCTCTAATCCGTTTGTTTTCAAATAAGTTTTTCCACAAAACGTTTACTACAAAAAAAAACAACGTTTTTTTTATTATTCGTGGGCAAATCATCTCAGCTGCCCTGTATATAAAGTGGCTACTCTGTATAAAACAATCCGCAGTACATTTTGCAGCAACTGAAGTTTTTCTCAGACATACGAAATCAATTTTTTTTCTTAAGTTGTGAAACACACTATCAGCCAGAAAAATGTGGTAAACTAAAACCAATAGATGAACCAGAAAAAATTTTGTCTTTTTTGATCAAACGCAGAAAATTAATACCTCATTTTAAAACTTTTTGAATTTCAAGAAACTCGTACCAAGAGAAAGCTGCGTCAAGGTGTACTGTTCTATCAGCTGGAAAATCTCAAAACCACAATCCACTTTCGAAACCTAAACTCATTCACATTTATGAGCCATTTGTTCTTTTTTTGCGAGTGGAATCAAAAATTCTAACTGGGGTTTTTTTTTACCATTAGCTTAAATAGCAGTGACTCAGCAACCGTGGTACTCTCTACGAAAAAAAATAGGAAAGGCGTTTTTTTTTCATAATTTCCAAGTGTTTTGCACCCGGAACTTGAATAACTTTGTTTTTTTCAGGCGCGTAGTCCTTTTTACGAGGGTAAATTGAAAGTACAAAAAAATTGCATATTTGAGCACTAACAAACGCCTACCGAACTATTAAAAGATTTCACCCAAAACCTGTCAGTGTCGGTTAATCAAAAACGAAGGCAGTAAAATTCCAAAAATAAAACGATCGAAAAACAACCAGACTTGGCAAAGTAAGCATAGCAAAAAGAAGTTGGAGAAAGTTTAAAAAGAAAACAAAAAAACAATGGAAAGTTATTGAAGAAAAATTATATCAGTTTAAAGCTAATTGAACTTCAACAACAGTTGAAAACTTCAATATATTTTTTTTGATTAACATAACTCAATTTAAAAATTCTGAATCTAAGGTTAAATTTTTTACTCCACTGGAAATCTAAACATAGCTAACAGACTGTTGAAAAAGAGTCATGAATGCATGGAAACAAAAAAAGTACTGATGTGTTTCTTGAGAAAGCCTTGAATTTCAAACTTTCGAGTTTTAAAGTGAAAAATAAATGGCTTTAAACCGCTCTAAAATTTGCTTTAGAAATTTGATTTAACTCTCAAGAACAATTTATGATTGACATTGTTTTGATTCAATTTACCCAATTTCATAAAACTGGACCAACAGTTAAAATTTTTCTTTCCCTGGGAAATCTGAATTTCGAAACCAGAAGTTGTTCACTTTTTTTACACTGTTTCAGCTTTTGTGATTTGAGAGCGCAAATAACTTAACTTTTATTTATTGAATTTGAATTGAATTTAAAACATAGGCAACTGACAGTTGGAAAAGAGTAACGAACGCAAGGAAACTGAAAACAAAACTGACTTGTTTTTTCAAGATCTTCAACTTTTGAAATTCGAAGAAAAAAAAACAAGTTGGCCTTGAAGCTCTGTGAACTTAACGAGCAATTTATGATGGACGTTTTTTTGTTTAAATTGATGAAATTTGAGACAATTTTATCAAGTGGTAAAACTTTTACTTCGCTGGAAAAACTGATAATTAATTTCGATTTTGCAAATTACAAGTCGATCACAATTTTCGTAGCCTGTACAATTTGCGATTCGATAGTACAGTTCGCCTTTTTGTAAACAATAGAAATGCACTGAACTTAAAAAGAAATCACGAGTCAAACCGCGAAAAATCAAAATTGAGCGTGAACAAACTTTAAGACTTTTTCCTAGAAAAAAAAACAGAAAAAAAATCATCGCGAGTTATATATGAATCTGAACTACGTTCCTCGACTTTTAAAAAACGGATGTTTTTATGATTATATATAAAGACACTTCTGTTAAATTTAGTTGACTTACACTTTTTCCTCAAAAAAAAATTAAGAAACAAAAAATCACCAATACCTATAAAAGAGTATTCACAATGTTCATGGTTCTTAAGAATCATGATCCACTTTTAAAACTAAATGTATTTTAGATTGTTCCTTGCCTTTTCAGTTTTGTAGTCGGAGTGCGCAATTCACTGCGCAATTCACCTAATTTTTAGCCGATGAGCTTGATCTGAACGCAAAAAGTGCATATACACTTCGTAAAAGTGTATTCGTAAAAGCATTTATATGTTTTAATGCACCTCTGTAGTTGTTAGAGCATTTTAAGACTTTACCTGAAAAAACCCAAAGACCTATATAAGTGAAAATCACTTCGTCTTCTTATGAGGCTACTGATTTACACGTAACTGGTTGTTGGTTTTAGCCACCGATATAAATATATATATTTTTGAAAAGCTTTGAACACAATTTCAACCAATCAACGTCCTTTAAACTCTCAAAACTGACTGCTATTCCCTTGTAACGTATCTCTCCCCCCCCCTTATAAAGAAAGAATTGACCCCCCCTATAAAGAAAGAATCGAACAAATAAGCATATCCGAATTTTGTACCTTGCTATCAACCCCCCTCCCCCCCCCCTATTCAATAGGGGGGAAATAGTTAAAAATATCCATTACTATTGTTACTACTGCTATTGTACCTCGTGATTGAGTTGTGTGGTCCTTTCCTCCAGTGTCTCCAGTCTGTCCCCCCTCTCTATGGCCTTGTCTATGTTGTCCAGCATCACATTCTTCACCTCCTGCACTTTTTCATTCACTGCACTCACACTCCCACTTGACCGACCGTACTCCGTCTAGACAAACCACACGTCAATCAATGTCAGTCAATCAATCAGACACTCAATTGGCGAAGAGTAAAGATTCAAATAAGTGAGGAAACCGAATTTCAGTTTATAAATGCGAATTTTGATTTCTATAAATTAGAATTATTATTAACATTTTCGATTAACGAAGCTGAAAGAAGTTAATTAACCTAAAACTGCTCGTTTTAATCAGAAACTAATTTTGCTTTCAATTGAGAACGTAAAAACCGTGTAAAAAATCTAACAAATGATTGGAACAAACAGAAATATTTAAAAGAGCAAATTACCTATTTCAGAAAATTTTTGCGTGCGAAAGCTAATTTTCAGACAAAAAGACGGGCTCAAGGACACCTAAAAACTCAAATTGGCAGATTGCTCTGTTTAGTTGTTTCTGTCTGTTCCAACTTTTTGATTCTAATTGTTCTAGTTTCTTGTCATGAAAATATCCAAAAAATTGGTTTTAAATATAATTAGTAGCAAAAAGTTCGGACAGACAAAAATAATTTAAAAGAGCAAATGACTTTTTTCTGCCAATTTTAGCATGCAAAAGCTAATTTTTTGGACAGAAAGTATGTCTCAATGTCATCTGAACTTTTAAATTTACATGCAAAAATTGCTTAAAATTGGTAGATTGCTCTTTTTATTTATTTCTGTCTTTCCGAACTTATTGCAACTCTGTATATATAATAAAGTAGCCGATTGAGCAAAAACAGACTAAGATCAGAAAAAATACCATAAATTATTGAATTATACGGGAAAACGAGCAATCGAATGAAGTTTCATACCACCCAGCAGCATATATCTAATTGTATCAAGCTCGAAAAAATTTACAAACAAAGAAAATAGTGACCACCACAGACTCGTCAACGTGTGTCGCAAGCTTCGCAAAAGAGGGTAGGACTCTTTAAAAAATTAAAGCAGGTTATCCAACTTTCTCGCGGAGAAGATTTCTCGTCGCATAATTAACTTCTTTTACTCCGCTTTTTCAAGAAAAAGTTCACGGCGATGCAAAACCTAGCGCGAACAATGAAAAATAGCTAGCATCTTTAGACCCAGAAAAACTGGTAAGTGTTCCAAAATAAACATTGAAACTATGAAAAGGGTAATTCAGATCATTTGCTGACAGAAAGATTTAATTAAAATTTAAAGTAAAGATTGTCCAAAATGGTCCATCAAGTTAAGCTTTTTAGAGGGCAAAAACCTGAATTTGCGTTTAATTTTGTCCATTAGAGTATCTGTAGCCAATTTCACAGATGTTTAAGCTGGAAAGTCTTAATATCTGGTAGGTCTTTAAATATTGATACTTCCAGCAAGGATTTCTGTCGGTCAAAGAAAAAAAAACTTTTAAGCTGGAACTTGTCCTTGGTTTCTATAAGCGGCTCCTCAGAGAGTAAGAACCTGAATTTGGTTTAAGCTGAGTTTAAAAAAAACAGTTTTAAAAAAATCAAGTTTCAACTTTTGCTGAATTGAGATTATTTCAAGATTTTCAAGAAAGTTTTACTTTCAAAATCAAAAAAAAAGAGTGAATAACGTGAGAACAAAACTACCGAGAAAAAATGACAGTTAATTTAATAAAAATCCTTGCAAAAACTGATACGTAATTCGAACGCTAAAACGGAAAACAAAACAATCGAGAACATAAAAATCCAAATTGAAAATCCGGTCGAGTTGATACCAAATAGCAATCAAAATTTTTTAAAACATTGAAATCAAAAGATTGTTCAGACAGAACTCAATTTAAAAAATTGATGTAAAATAAAAACTGCTTGCTACAGCTTTTCCAAATTCGGCGATTTAAAATTATATTCTTCTCTAGGAAAGCTGCTTGTTTAAGTTTTTGCAACTCGTATTTGTCTTGTTGCATAACAGCTGATGAACTTTTTGAAAAATTTAATCTAGGTATGAAATGACAGAGGACAGGCCCATTAGCATGTGTGTCGATAAGCATGCCGATATAAAAGAATTTCAATTGAAAATTCGCTATTTCTCGTTTTGCTTATTTAAGCTTGCAATTTTGAACAGCGTAAACTTAGCCGAATTTTATATTAGGCAAAAACGAAATTTGAACTCTCATAACATACTAATTGGTTTGCGAAAGTATTTGAAATTTTAAGCTAATTTGTTTTTCTTCTGAAAGCTCACTCAGTTAAAGCAAATATCGCATTTCAATAGGCACACATGCTAATCGCTACGCCCCCGAAATTTCGGTAACCTATTTTTACAAAAAGTTTGGTTAATTTGGTAAACGTATTACACATGAAACCGCAAAATTTCTTACTTGTTGATTGTGTGTTATATGCGCAACCTATGCTTTGATTCTTGGTTACGTAATCAGTTTTTAAGTTTCATACCTTCGAAAAAGTTTTTCTAATTGCAGCTGGCATTAATAGCATAGAAAAAGGATCTCAGCAAATTATACAGGTTAGAATACTATAAGCTCGGGCAGTAAACGAAAGCCATTAATTTGTCTTGTCTGAAGTTAATCAAAAAATTAAATTAATGCCTGCAGCTTTTTTAATGTTTTCTGTAAAGTTTATACTTAGAACGTAAATTATATTCAGGGGTTGTTAATATCTTTTGTATCATATTTTGAAACTGGTCAAATAAATTGAAAACATGATCTTTAGTGCGTGAATCTCCTAGCGGACCAGAAAAAATTACCCAATGATTAAGCTTTCTCTAAGTGGAGTTACTGTAAGAAAACAATCAAAAATAATACTTGAAAATCAAAATATTTAACGCAAAAAAAAAAATTGAAAAGCATAAGAAGCAGCAATTTTGAAAAACATCAATCAGCGAAATTGTAAAATCTTGTATCAACTAGCGAATAGATTGAAAAAATAATAACTATGAGTGATACTATTTTAAAAGAAATTTTAAAAATCCATTCGATTTCACGAGATATATGTCTGATGAATAAATGACTTTTAAGCGTGAAGTTATCGAATATTGAAGTTCTATTCGTTATAACCTTGAAGGACGAGAATAATTGAAAGGAAAACTGCTCGGTCCATTACAGTAAGAAAAAACAATTTTTGTTCCAAAATAGTGATAAAAAAAGAGCTGGAGCAAAATAATTATAGATTCAGGTCAGTTTTGCAAAAAATACGAAGATGAAAACCTTTTTTTTTTTAATTTCACAATTTTTGAGTAAACAGCTTTGAATAATTCATAGAATTTTTTAAAAAAATACATTCGATTTCACGGGTATAGGTCCGATGAATAAATGAATTTTCAGTGTGACGTTATCAAATATTGAAGCTGTGATTCTTAGTTACGTAATCTGTAGTTAAGTTTAATGCCTTCAAAAAAATTTTTCTACTTGCAGTGTCATTAATAGCATAGAAAAAGGATCTCAGCAAGTCATACAGGTTAGACTTTTTAAGTCGGGCATTAAAAGATAGCCATAAATTTGTATTATCGGAAGTTCATCAATAAAATTAAAGTTGTCACTGCAGTTTTTTTAATAATTTTGTATAAAATTTTTATTTAGAAATTAATTTACATTCAGGGGTCGTTAATATCTTTTGAATCGTACTTTAAACCTAGTCAAATAAAGGATAGATGCAAGTTTAAACCTAGTCAAATAAAGGATAGATGTAAGTTCGTCAAAAACACAGGAGAATAAAAAATGCGTCAGGCTTTTTCGCCCCAGAATTAAAATTATACTGACCATGAGTTTTTTGAGGACTGGTCTGAATTCATAATTTAATTGAAGTTCTGATGCACTTTGACTTCTGGCGACAAGACTGTCTGATGCATTGAATCTTCTGAGAACCTACAATTGAAAAAACAACGGATTGTGCATTTTTCAAGTAGGGGCGTGTCGGTAAGCATGTGCGTCTATCAGCATGTGATAAGGCTTCAATTAGGTCTTGAAAGGTTTCCATTACTTTGTAAAATTACTAGAGGAATCAAATTATAATTTTCATCAAATCAAAAACTCAGCGCCAAAGTGTGCGCTGTTCCAAAAAGGAAATTAAAACAACTTGTGTCAACTTAATGATTGTCGGTTTTGTCTCCTCTTCCTATGTTTTCTTCCATTTCTAATTGAATATTCTCATGTCTGGCATGTTTGACTAGATTGATTTTTTATCCAGACATACGAAAGTTTACATATTGGTAGACCTATTTTTTTCATCATTTTCGACTATTTTCAATTTTCTTCTCAAGTTTCTCAAGTTTCTTCTCAAGTTTCTCAAGTTTCTTATGTTTGTGTTGTATCGCAAGGGGTGCGTGGCTCCGCATCGCTTCTGTGTTTAACACATAAGTGTCTATATTGGCATGATTTTCTTGAAAAAAAATCAAGAAAAAGATGTGAAAATTTTGGTAGAGCATTTTTATCGACAGCAAAAAAACCGAATTAATTTTTCTGCGGTTTTGACTCTACTTTTGCCAGTTATTTTGTCGTGCTTTGCTTAGGAGTCATGAACGTTGTAAAAACTCTTGTATAAGTCTTGGTAATTTTTTTAAAATTTGTTTAGGAAAAGTCTTAAATTTTGTTCAAGCTAAAGCAAAAAAACCCAAGATGAAAACTTTTTTTTTGATATTTTTTGATTTTTGAGTAAACGTTTTTGAGTAATTCATAAAATTGTTTTTGATTTTTTTAAACTAAAAAATTCTGTACTGCTTCAAACACTTTAAAATCGAAAACGAATTTGCTCTTAATTAATCAAAAAGCAAAAATTTCAATCCATATTTTCTCAATTTTTGCTCCAATTTTGCAAGAAAGTGACTGAATATTTGTGCTTGTTTTGTTTTTTTTTTCTCGAGAAAACTTTTGAGTTTTCGAATAAAAAATGGACATATGGGCATAATTTTTCCAGACCATAGTTTTTCCCAAATATAAATGCCCTGAGTTCGAAGTTTAAAAAAATTGTCTGTGATCCTTTTTCTGCTAAGGTAAAGGGGGTTGAATGTGTGACTAATTCGAAAAGTTAGAGATAATGTGTAGCGTAAAATTGTTCCAAATAACTTCTCAAGGTTCTCAAATAACTCATCAAGGTTCTCATCAAGCCGTTTATACTCTTTTTAAAAACTTTGCCGAATTTAAGACATTTATCTGATAAGCACTCATTTTTTCATTTTTTTCATTAATTTTACCTAATTGGATTTGTGAGTTTTAAAGTTTCGCGACCCAATTCTTGACTAACGTAAAATTTGCTCGACAACGTTTTTAGCCCATTTGCAGATTTTAACGAAATAAAATCTGGTCGCGATTATTCAACTTTATGCCGCAAATTCTGGAAAAAGCCTCGGATCTCGTTTCGCGTTAGTTTAATCCGGCTAATCTTAAACCCTGATGAATAAAATTGAATACAGAGATTGTCGCCCATTTTCTATTATCTTTTCATGGTAAAGAGGGTTCGACTTTCTCAGAAACTTAAAATTATCGGTTTGCCTAAATTGTATCGAGAAAAGTTTTGGCTCACCTCTTCCAAGAATTTGTAGGACTGCTCAACAGAGTAAGACGAGTCTGTGATTGTAATGACTATGATGCTGTCTTTGATCAAGCAGTGCATACGGTAACTAAAACAAGCAAAAAAGCAAATAAATCAAACAAAAACAACAAATTAACCAATTTTTAGCTAATAATTTAATTTGAGTCTACCGATTTGATGACGTTTTTTTCTGCCTGAAATCTGATGCTCATAAATCAATCAACGGTTGGAAATTTTTTCACAGTAAAAACTTATGATAAACATGACTTTCTGTCGTCTCAAATAAAATTTCACTGATAATTTGGTGTCTTGAGGCAAATAGACGTAACGTAAAAAGAATTGGTCATTAGCAAATAAAGACAGTTACAATTTTTACGACGAGTACAACCCAGCTTGACGTAAAATACTTATATGGTGCTCTGGTTTACTTATGATTTTTATTCAATTTTTATACAATGTAACTGAAACCAAAGCTGAAACCAAAGCGAGTTTTTTGCTTTACTAGCACATAAGAACAATCTGAGAAGCTAATTTAAAGTTCATGCGAGTAAAAGCTTTTGTTTTTGACCAATTTTTTGAAAGTTAAGTCATGCTTTTAATCTCTCTTACTATATTTTTCATAAAGCAAGAAAAAATTATGAGCTTTTTATTATTTGTAAAATTATACTGATAGCAAGTTTTTGATAATCAAAGTAAATCAAAAACAAGCAGCGCTGAGTTGTAAAAACCATAAACGAAAACGATCAAAAAACGTGATCAATTGTCTAAGTGAAGTATATATTTTAGCTTTCAGCGTTTTCTGGTAATTTTGATTCATCTGATTTGAAAAGCCCATCAAAATTTCTCAAAAATGAATAATTAGTCTCAAGATCAAAACTTAATAAAAAACTTCGGTAAAAAGTTTAAAACGGTGCAAATTTGGAGATGATTTTATGAAAATAATTTCTGAGCCATTCACTATAAATTAATCCATTTTTCAAGTTCCATCAATTTGGCGTATAAAATTTTCGTGCCATTCAAATAAACAAGACAGCTTATCTTCTTAGCTCGCGGTTTTGTTATAAATTTGGTTGAAAAGCTGGTGTTCGAACAGAAAAGGAATCTGAAATTGGAAATGCCTATTCAAATCTGCCTACCAAACTCTAGTTAGAAAAAAATCGAGCAGATTAGATGCAACATTTCACTGACTTATTTGGACTAGAGCCAGCTTAAGCATTCACGACTTGCACAAAATTTAGCAAAAATTCACGTTCTCTGTCCTAAAAGGAGAAAAAATAGCAATTGCCTTTCAAAATTGCGCCTTTGAAACATCAAAAAACATTGAAATTCTTATTTTTTTAATAGAAAAAATTAGCCTCGAAGATTTTTTGCTTATGATCATAAATATGCACAAGAAGAATTCTTGTATCCAAGTTAAACCCTGAAAGAGTTGACCGCAGTTTTAAAATATCTTAAATCTAATGTTTCCTTTAAACAAAAAATTAAATTTTCAAAACAAAAAAAACTATAACAATTTCAACGTTTGTAAAATTTTTTCTGCCCCGGCAACTCCACATATGTAATGATAAAGTTTGCCTACATTTGCGAATCACTTATGATAATAAGCTTATCTGCGCCGGATTCTCCTGCCACCTACTATATACGCCTATAAAAATTGTAGTTTGAAAACATCTCCTCACCATTTTGACAAACTCTCTCAAACAAATTGAAATCTAGGATTTTTACTTCAATAAAACTCCACAAAGCTCTACTCGGGGCATAAAAACAGTTACGATGGTATGAAAAATCCGTCAAACCAATTGGTTAAGGCCGAAGTTGATGTTGATCTTGGGAAAAGACGCCGGTGTGAAACATTTCGACCCTTTCCTCGGAAATCAGAAAAGCAAATTTGTTAAGAATTAGGAATAGCTGAGCAAACCATTGCATTCCTTGAAAAAAAAAAACAAAAAACAAAATTGAATATTTTGCTTGAAACCTAAACAATGATTTTTTTACTACTAAAAATTCTTTTTTAGCAGAAATCATTTCAACGAAACAAAGTTTGACTCTTCAGGCCATAAAAACTACAGTTTTAGGATTTTTTTGGAATTATAAATATTTTCAAAAGTTTATAATTTTAGCAGATTTAGAAAAACTCAAACTCTGGTTAACTATATGTAATTGATTAATTTATTTGTCGACCAGCTTTTCATTTCATATACAACTAAGATTTTATCTTTTAAAAAGGTTTAGATTTGCGTTTTTGGGTTGAGATTGTTCGCGTGATCTGTTTGATTTACAAGAGTGAGATCATTTAAATAGAATAGTGATTGTGATTTTGATTCCCAATCGAAACATTGAAGATTTATGTGAAAATTGAAAATCAATTTTTTTGGACAAACAAGGTTGTTTTGCCGACCATTAGAAATGGGAAATAACTTTGTCTTTGGGTGAGTTTAAGTTTTTTCTTTGTTTGTTTTTCATGGAGGGAGCCAAAAT